>NC_091758.1:28983124-28985624 GCF_043380555.1 Nothobranchius furzeri
TGTTAGTTAATGAGTTGATTTGTGATAATCAGATCTCTTTGCTCTCTCTCACAGAATCCTGGCTGCAGCAAGAGGACTATGTTAGCTTAAACGAGTCGACTCCTTCAAATTATTTAAATCATCACATTGCTCGAAGTACAGGGCGAGGAGGAGGAGTGGCAACCATTTTTCATTCGGACTTATTAATCAGTCCCTTACAGATTAATAGCTACAGTTCGTTTGAACATCTTATTCTTAGTTTTCCTAATCCAGATTGCAAAACTGTAAAACCACTCTTGTTTGTAGTTTTATATCGTCCACCAGGGCCTTACTCTGAGTTTTTGGATCAGATCTCTGATTTTTTATCTGATTTGGTGCTAAATACTGATAAGGTCATTGTAGTGGGGGATTTCAACATTCATGTGGACATCGAAAATGATTGCCTCAATGTAGCCTTTAGTAATATCTTAGACTCAATTGGTTTTACTCAAAGAATACATAGCTCCACCCACTCCTGCCATCATACATTGGATCTTGTTCTGACTTATGGCATTGAGTGTGAGGAAATAACAATCTTTCCACATAATCCAGTCCTCTCGGACCACTTTCTGATAACCTTTGAGTTTTTTATAACTGAGTTCTCGAGACATGAAAGTAAATTTCATTATAGTTGGTCTCTATCTGACAACGCTGTTGCGTCTTTTAAATCAACTGTTCCATCTTTACTGTCCTCAGCATTTCAGAGGCATGTAGCAGAGGGAAATATTTTCAGTTCTAGCCCCTCACAAATTGATGCCTTAGTTCATCATGTGAATTCCTCTTTACGTGTGGCATTAGATGATGTTGCCCCTTTAAAAAAGAAGGTAATTAGGGACAGGAAGTTGGCTCCCTGGTTTAACTCTCATCTACGAGCCTTAAAACAAAACTCTAGGAAATTGGAGAGAACATGGCACTCTACGCACCATGAGGAGGCCTACCTGTCCTGGAAAAATAGTCTTTTGCTTTATAAAAATAAGCTTCAACAAACTAGAACTGCTTATTTTTCAGCATTAATTGAGGAGAATAAGCATAATCCTAAATTTCTTTTCAGTACAGTTGCTAAACTTACACAGAATCGTAGCTCTGAGCCATCTATTCCCTTAGCCCTCAGCAGCAATGACTTCATGGGATTTTTTACAAGTAAAATTAATTCTATTAGAAACAAAATCTTTAGCATCCTCCCTAATGCGATTTCTTCTTCCTCAGTAAGTGAGACAGCTTCAGAGGTGACTCTAGAACCTCATCTGTGCTTGAACCGTTTTGATCCAGTTGAGCTTTCAGAGTTATCAAAAATATTAGCTTCATCTAAACCTTCAACTTGCATTTTGGATCCAATCCCAACCAAATTATTTAAAGATGCATTTCCTTTGGTTACTGCCCCCATTCTAGATATAATCAATCTATCCTTAGTAAATGGGTATGTACCACAAGATTTTAAGGTTGCTGTAATCAAACCTTCACTTAAGAAGCCTTCTCTGGATCCAGATGACCCAATGAATTACAGACCAATATCTAACCTTCCATTTTTATCCAAAGTCCTGGAGAAAATAGTGGCCATCCAAGTATGTCAGCATTTAAACACTAATGCTCTGTTTGAGGAATTTCAGTCTGGTTTTAGAGAGTATCACAGCACTGAAACTGCATTAGTGAGAGTTACAAATGATATTCTTATGGCCTCAGATAAGAATCTTGTGTCTGTTCTAGTCTTGTTAGATCTCAGTGCTGCCTTTGACACAGTTGATCACAATGTTCTTTTAGAAAGACTTGAACATGTTGTAGGGATCAAAGGAGCAGCGTTAGGCTGGTTTAAATCCTACCTGTCTGACAGATTTCATTTTGTAAATGTACATGACAAATCTTCTTCATACTCCAGGGTTACTTGCGGAGTACCACAGGGTTCAGTGCTTGGACCAATTCTTTTTACTATATATATGCTCCCAATTGGTAAAATCATTAGACAGCATGGGATAAACTTCCACTGTTATGCTGACGATACTCAGTTATATTTATCCATTAACCCTGATGAACCTAATCGGTTGGGTAGATTACAGGCTTGTCTTGAGGACATAAAAAATTGGATGACTCTTAACTTCTTGCTTTTAAATCAAGACAAGACGGAAGTTCTCATCTTTGGACCAGAAATCCAGAAAAGGAAATTGCTTAGCCAATCGCCTGACCTTAATGGCATTACATTAATCTCCGAGAACAAAGCAAGGAACCTTGGTGTTATCTTTGACCAGGACATGTCATTCAAATCCCAGGTTTCACAAGTTTGTCGGATTTCCTTTTTCCACCTTCGGAATATTGCTAAGATTAGAAGCATACTTTCCAGGAGTGATGCTGAAAAACTAGTTCATGCTTTTATTACATCAAGACTGGATTACTATAATTCATTACTCTCAGGAAGTCCACAGAATGTAGTTAAAAGTCTTCAGCTTGTCCAAAATGCTGCAGCTAGAGTTCTGATGAGAATTAAAAAGAG